>NW_027045166.1:0-35151 GCF_028017835.1 Emys orbicularis | reverse complement strand
CTCTACTCAGGGCTCGGGGCTCAGCACACTGCCCCTACAGGCCTCTACACATACAAGCACTACAAAGACAGACGCAAGTACAGATACCTTCTCCTCCAATGAGACTCACTCCCACTTAAACTCCCCTGTTAGCAGCCCTGTTGGCCGGCTCCTGGGGGCCGCTGCTCGCTGCTAGGGCCGCTGCTCGGCTGGGAGGCCTCTTTTATAGGCCCCCTAATCAGCCAAGCTCCGCCCCCTAATCAGGGCGGAGCCCCTACTCAGGGCTCGGGGCTCAGCACACTGCCCCTACAGGCCTCTACACATACAAGCACTACAAAGACAGACGCAAGTACAGATACCTTCTCCTCCAATGAGACTCACTCCCACTTAAACTCCCCTGTTAGCAGCCCTGTTGGCCGGCTCCTGGGGGCCGCTGCTCGCTGCTAGGGCCGCTGCTCGGCTGGGAGGCCTCTTTTATAGGCCCCCTAATCAGCCAAGCTCCGCCCCCTAATCAGGGCGGAGCCCCTACTCAGGGCTCGGGGCTCAGCACACTGCCCCTACAGGCCTCTACACATACAAGCACTACAAAGACAGACGCAAGTACAGATACCTTCTCCTCCAATGAGACTCACTCCCACTTAAACTCCCCTGTTAGCAGCCCTGTTGGCCGGCTCCTGGGGGCCGCTGCTCGCTGCTAGGGCCGCTGCTCGGCTGGGAGGCCTCTTTTATAGGCCCCCTAATCAGCCAAGCTCCGCCCCCTAATCAGGGCGGAGCCCCTACTCAGGGCTCGGGGCTCAGCACACTGCCCCTACAGGCCTCTACACATACAAGCACTACAAAGACAGACGCAAGTACAGATACCTTCTCCTCCAATGAGACTCACTCCCACTTAAACTCCCCTGTTAGCAGCCCTGTTGGCCGGCTCCTGGGGGCCGCTGCTCGCTGCTAGGGCCGCTGCTCGGCTGGGAGGCCTCTTTTATAGGCCCCCTAATCAGCCAAGCTCCGCCCCCTAATCAGGGCGGAGCCCCTACTCAGGGCTCGGGGCTCAGCACACTGCCCCTACAGGCCTCTACACATACAAGCACTACAAAGACAGACGCAAGTACAGATACCTTCTCCTCCAATGAGACTCACTCCCACTTAAACTCCCCTGTTAGCAGCCCTGTTGGCCGGCTCCTGGGGGCCGCTGCTCGCTGCTAGGGCCGCTGCTCGGCTGGGAGGCCTCTTTTATAGGCCCCCTAATCAGCCAAGCTCCGCCCCCTAATCAGGGCGGAGCCCCTACTCAGGGCTCGGGGCTCAGCACACTGCCCCTACAGGCCTCTACACATACAAGCACTACAAAGACAGACGCAAGTACAGATACCTTCTCCTCCAATGAGACTCACTCCCACTTAAACTCCCCTGTTAGCAGCCCTGTTGGCCGGCTCCTGGGGGCCGCTGCTCGCTGCTAGGGCCGCTGCTCGGCTGGGAGGCCTCTTTTATAGGCCCCCTAATCAGCCAAGCTCCGCCCCCTAATCAGGGCGGAGCCCCTACTCAGGGCTCGGGGCTCAGCACACTGCCCCTACAGGCCTCTACACATACAAGCACTACAAAGACAGACGCAAGTACAGATACCTTCTCCTCCAATGAGACTCACTCCCACTTAAACTCCCCTGTTAGCAGCCCTGTTGGCCGGCTCCTGGGGGCCGCTGCTCGCTGCTAGGGCCGCTGCTCGGCTGGGAGGCCTCTTTTATAGGCCCCCTAATCAGCCAAGCTCCGCCCCCTAATCAGGGCGGAGCCCCTACTCAGGGCTCGGGGCTCAGCACACTGCCCCTACAGGCCTCTACACATACAAGCACTACAAAGACAGACGCAAGTACAGATACCTTCTCCTCCAATGAGACTCACTCCCACTTAAACTCCCCTGTTAGCAGCCCTGTTGGCCGGCTCCTGGGGGCCGCTGCTCGCTGCTAGGGCCGCTGCTCGGCTGGGAGGCCTCTTTTATAGGCCCCCTAATCAGCCAAGCTCCGCCCCCTAATCAGGGCGGAGCCCCTACTCAGGGCTCGGGGCTCAGCACACTGCCCCTACAGGCCTCTACACATACAAGCACTACAAAGACAGACGCAAGTACAGATACCTTCTCCTCCAATGAGACTCACTCCCACTTAAACTCCCCTGTTAGCAGCCCTGTTGGCCGGCTCCTGGGGGCCGCTGCTCGCTGCTAGGGCCGCTGCTCGGCTGGGAGGCCTCTTTTATAGGCCCCCTAATCAGCCAAGCTCCGCCCCCTAATCAGGGCGGAGCCCCTACTCAGGGCTCGGGGCTCAGCACACTGCCCCTACAGGCCTCTACACATACAAGCACTACAAAGACAGACGCAAGTACAGATACCTTCTCCTCCAATGAGACTCACTCCCACTTAAACTCCCCTGTTAGCAGCCCTGTTGGCCGGCTCCTGGGGGCCGCTGCTCGCTGCTAGGGCCGCTGCTCGGCTGGGAGGCCTCTTTTATAGGCCCCCTAATCAGCCAAGCTCCGCCCCCTAATCAGGGCGGAGCCCCTACTCAGGGCTCGGGGCTCAGCACACTGCCCCTACAGGCCTCTACACATACAAGCACTACAAAGACAGACGCAAGTACAGATACCTTCTCCTCCAATGAGACTCACTCCCACTTAAACTCCCCTGTTAGCAGCCCTGTTGGCCGGCTCCTGGGGGCCGCTGCTCGCTGCTAGGGCCGCTGCTCGGCTGGGAGGCCTCTTTTATAGGCCCCCTAATCAGCCAAGCTCCGCCCCCTAATCAGGGCGGAGCCCCTACTCAGGGCTCGGGGCTCAGCACACTGCCCCTACAGGCCTCTACACATACAAGCACTACAAAGACAGACGCAAGTACAGATACCTTCTCCTCCAATGAGACTCACTCCCACTTAAACTCCCCTGTTAGCAGCCCTGTTGGCCGGCTCCTGGGGGCCGCTGCTCGCTGCTAGGGCCGCTGCTCGGCTGGGAGGCCTCTTTTATAGGCCCCCTAATCAGCCAAGCTCCGCCCCCTAATCAGGGCGGAGCCCCTACTCAGGGCTCGGGGCTCAGCACACTGCCCCTACAGGCCTCTACACATACAAGCACTACAAAGACAGACGCAAGTACAGATACCTTCTCCTCCAATGAGACTCACTCCCACTTAAACTCCCCTGTTAGCAGCCCTGTTGGCCGGCTCCTGGGGGCCGCTGCTCGCTGCTAGGGCCGCTGCTCGGCTGGGAGGCCTCTTTTATAGGCCCCCTAATCAGCCAAGCTCCGCCCCCTAATCAGGGCGGAGCCCCTACTCAGGGCTCGGGGCTCAGCACACTGCCCCTACAGGCCTCTACACATACAAGCACTACAAAGACAGACGCAAGTACAGATACCTTCTCCTCCAATGAGACTCACTCCCACTTAAACTCCCCTGTTAGCAGCCCTGTTGGCCGGCTCCTGGGGGCCGCTGCTCGCTGCTAGGGCCGCTGCTCGGCTGGGAGGCCTCTTTTATAGGCCCCCTAATCAGCCAAGCTCCGCCCCCTAATCAGGGCGGAGCCCCTACTCAGGGCTCGGGGCTCAGCACACTGCCCCTACAGGCCTCTACACATACAAGCACTACAAAGACAGACGCAAGTACAGATACCTTCTCCTCCAATGAGACTCACTCCCACTTAAACTCCCCTGTTAGCAGCCCTGTTGGCCGGCTCCTGGGGGCCGCTGCTCGCTGCTAGGGCCGCTGCTCGGCTGGGAGGCCTCTTTTATAGGCCCCCTAATCAGCCAAGCTCCGCCCCCTAATCAGGGCGGAGCCCCTACTCAGGGCTCGGGGCTCAGCACACTGCCCCTACAGGCCTCTACACATACAAGCACTACAAAGACAGACGCAAGTACAGATACCTTCTCCTCCAATGAGACTCACTCCCACTTAAACTCCCCTGTTAGCAGCCCTGTTGGCCGGCTCCTGGGGGCCGCTGCTCGCTGCTAGGGCCGCTGCTCGGCTGGGAGGCCTCTTTTATAGGCCCCCTAATCAGCCAAGCTCCGCCCCCTAATCAGGGCGGAGCCCCTACTCAGGGCTCGGGGCTCAGCACACTGCCCCTACAGGCCTCTACACATACAAGCACTACAAAGACAGACGCAAGTACAGATACCTTCTCCTCCAATGAGACTCACTCCCACTTAAACTCCCCTGTTAGCAGCCCTGTTGGCCGGCTCCTGGGGGCCGCTGCTCGCTGCTAGGGCCGCTGCTCGGCTGGGAGGCCTCTTTTATAGGCCCCCTAATCAGCCAAGCTCCGCCCCCTAATCAGGGCGGAGCCCCTACTCAGGGCTCGGGGCTCAGCACACTGCCCCTACAGGCCTCTACACATACAAGCACTACAAAGACAGACGCAAGTACAGATACCTTCTCCTCCAATGAGACTCACTCCCACTTAAACTCCCCTGTTAGCAGCCCTGTTGGCCGGCTCCTGGGGGCCGCTGCTCGCTGCTAGGGCCGCTGCTCGGCTGGGAGGCCTCTTTTATAGGCCCCCTAATCAGCCAAGCTCCGCCCCCTAATCAGGGCGGAGCCCCTACTCAGGGCTCGGGGCTCAGCACACTGCCCCTACAGGCCTCTACACATACAAGCACTACAAAGACAGACGCAAGTACAGATACCTTCTCCTCCAATGAGACTCACTCCCACTTAAACTCCCCTGTTAGCAGCCCTGTTGGCCGGCTCCTGGGGGCCGCTGCTCGCTGCTAGGGCCGCTGCTCGGCTGGGAGGCCTCTTTTATAGGCCCCCTAATCAGCCAAGCTCCGCCCCCTAATCAGGGCGGAGCCCCTACTCAGGGCTCGGGGCTCAGCACACTGCCCCTACAGGCCTCTACACATACAAGCACTACAAAGACAGACGCAAGTACAGATACCTTCTCCTCCAATGAGACTCACTCCCACTTAAACTCCCCTGTTAGCAGCCCTGTTGGCCGGCTCCTGGGGGCCGCTGCTCGCTGCTAGGGCCGCTGCTCGGCTGGGAGGCCTCTTTTATAGGCCCCCTAATCAGCCAAGCTCCGCCCCCTAATCAGGGCGGAGCCCCTACTCAGGGCTCGGGGCTCAGCACACTGCCCCTACAGGCCTCTACACATACAAGCACTACAAAGACAGACGCAAGTACAGATACCTTCTCCTCCAATGAGACTCACTCCCACTTAAACTCCCCTGTTAGCAGCCCTGTTGGCCGGCTCCTGGGGGCCGCTGCTCGCTGCTAGGGCCGCTGCTCGGCTGGGAGGCCTCTTTTATAGGCCCCCTAATCAGCCAAGCTCCGCCCCCTAATCAGGGCGGAGCCCCTACTCAGGGCTCGGGGCTCAGCACACTGCCCCTACAGGCCTCTACACATACAAGCACTACAAAGACAGACGCAAGTACAGATACCTTCTCCTCCAATGAGACTCACTCCCACTTAAACTCCCCTGTTAGCAGCCCTGTTGGCCGGCTCCTGGGGGCCGCTGCTCGCTGCTAGGGCCGCTGCTCGGCTGGGAGGCCTCTTTTATAGGCCCCCTAATCAGCCAAGCTCCGCCCCCTAATCAGGGCGGAGCCCCTACTCAGGGCTCGGGGCTCAGCACACTGCCCCTACAGGCCTCTACACATACAAGCACTACAAAGACAGACGCAAGTACAGATACCTTCTCCTCCAATGAGACTCACTCCCACTTAAACTCCCCTGTTAGCAGCCCTGTTGGCCGGCTCCTGGGGGCCGCTGCTCGCTGCTAGGGCCGCTGCTCGGCTGGGAGGCCTCTTTTATAGGCCCCCTAATCAGCCAAGCTCCGCCCCCTAATCAGGGCGGAGCCCCTACTCAGGGCTCGGGGCTCAGCACACTGCCCCTACAGGCCTCTACACATACAAGCACTACAAAGACAGACGCAAGTACAGATACCTTCTCCTCCAATGAGACTCACTCCCACTTAAACTCCCCTGTTAGCAGCCCTGTTGGCCGGCTCCTGGGGGCCGCTGCTCGCTGCTAGGGCCGCTGCTCGGCTGGGAGGCCTCTTTTATAGGCCCCCTAATCAGCCAAGCTCCGCCCCCTAATCAGGGCGGAGCCCCTACTCAGGGCTCGGGGCTCAGCACACTGCCCCTACAGGCCTCTACACATACAAGCACTACAAAGACAGACGCAAGTACAGATACCTTCTCCTCCAATGAGACTCACTCCCACTTAAACTCCCCTGTTAGCAGCCCTGTTGGCCGGCTCCTGGGGGCCGCTGCTCGCTGCTAGGGCCGCTGCTCGGCTGGGAGGCCTCTTTTATAGGCCCCCTAATCAGCCAAGCTCCGCCCCCTAATCAGGGCGGAGCCCCTACTCAGGGCTCGGGGCTCAGCACACTGCCCCTACAGGCCTCTACACATACAAGCACTACAAAGACAGACGCAAGTACAGATACCTTCTCCTCCAATGAGACTCACTCCCACTTAAACTCCCCTGTTAGCAGCCCTGTTGGCCGGCTCCTGGGGGCCGCTGCTCGCTGCTAGGGCCGCTGCTCGGCTGGGAGGCCTCTTTTATAGGCCCCCTAATCAGCCAAGCTCCGCCCCCTAATCAGGGCGGAGCCCCTACTCAGGGCTCGGGGCTCAGCACACTGCCCCTACAGGCCTCTACACATACAAGCACTACAAAGACAGACGCAAGTACAGATACCTTCTCCTCCAATGAGACTCACTCCCACTTAAACTCCCCTGTTAGCAGCCCTGTTGGCCGGCTCCTGGGGGCCGCTGCTCGCTGCTAGGGCCGCTGCTCGGCTGGGAGGCCTCTTTTATAGGCCCCCTAATCAGCCAAGCTCCGCCCCCTAATCAGGGCGGAGCCCCTACTCAGGGCTCGGGGCTCAGCACACTGCCCCTACAGGCCTCTACACATACAAGCACTACAAAGACAGACGCAAGTACAGATACCTTCTCCTCCAATGAGACTCACTCCCACTTAAACTCCCCTGTTAGCAGCCCTGTTGGCCGGCTCCTGGGGGCCGCTGCTCGCTGCTAGGGCCGCTGCTCGGCTGGGAGGCCTCTTTTATAGGCCCCCTAATCAGCCAAGCTCCGCCCCCTAATCAGGGCGGAGCCCCTACTCAGGGCTCGGGGCTCAGCACACTGCCCCTACAGGCCTCTACACATACAAGCACTACAAAGACAGACGCAAGTACAGATACCTTCTCCTCCAATGAGACTCACTCCCACTTAAACTCCCCTGTTAGCAGCCCTGTTGGCCGGCTCCTGGGGGCCGCTGCTCGCTGCTAGGGCCGCTGCTCGGCTGGGAGGCCTCTTTTATAGGCCCCCTAATCAGCCAAGCTCCGCCCCCTAATCAGGGCGGAGCCCCTACTCAGGGCTCGGGGCTCAGCACACTGCCCCTACAGGCCTCTACACATACAAGCACTACAAAGACAGACGCAAGTACAGATACCTTCTCCTCCAATGAGACTCACTCCCACTTAAACTCCCCTGTTAGCAGCCCTGTTGGCCGGCTCCTGGGGGCCGCTGCTCGCTGCTAGGGCCGCTGCTCGGCTGGGAGGCCTCTTTTATAGGCCCCCTAATCAGCCAAGCTCCGCCCCCTAATCAGGGCGGAGCCCCTACTCAGGGCTCGGGGCTCAGCACACTGCCCCTACAGGCCTCTACACATACAAGCACTACAAAGACAGACGCAAGTACAGATACCTTCTCCTCCAATGAGACTCACTCCCACTTAAACTCCCCTGTTAGCAGCCCTGTTGGCCGGCTCCTGGGGGCCGCTGCTCGCTGCTAGGGCCGCTGCTCGGCTGGGAGGCCTCTTTTATAGGCCCCCTAATCAGCCAAGCTCCGCCCCCTAATCAGGGCGGAGCCCCTACTCAGGGCTCGGGGCTCAGCACACTGCCCCTACAGGCCTCTACACATACAAGCACTACAAAGACAGACGCAAGTACAGATACCTTCTCCTCCAATGAGACTCACTCCCACTTAAACTCCCCTGTTAGCAGCCCTGTTGGCCGGCTCCTGGGGGCCGCTGCTCGCTGCTAGGGCCGCTGCTCGGCTGGGAGGCCTCTTTTATAGGCCCCCTAATCAGCCAAGCTCCGCCCCCTAATCAGGGCGGAGCCCCTACTCAGGGCTCGGGGCTCAGCACACTGCCCCTACAGGCCTCTACACATACAAGCACTACAAAGACAGACGCAAGTACAGATACCTTCTCCTCCAATGAGACTCACTCCCACTTAAACTCCCCTGTTAGCAGCCCTGTTGGCCGGCTCCTGGGGGCCGCTGCTCGCTGCTAGGGCCGCTGCTCGGCTGGGAGGCCTCTTTTATAGGCCCCCTAATCAGCCAAGCTCCGCCCCCTAATCAGGGCGGAGCCCCTACTCAGGGCTCGGGGCTCAGCACACTGCCCCTACAGGCCTCTACACATACAAGCACTACAAAGACAGACGCAAGTACAGATACCTTCTCCTCCAATGAGACTCACTCCCACTTAAACTCCCCTGTTAGCAGCCCTGTTGGCCGGCTCCTGGGGGCCGCTGCTCGCTGCTAGGGCCGCTGCTCGGCTGGGAGGCCTCTTTTATAGGCCCCCTAATCAGCCAAGCTCCGCCCCCTAATCAGGGCGGAGCCCCTACTCAGGGCTCGGGGCTCAGCACACTGCCCCTACAGGCCTCTACACATACAAGCACTACAAAGACAGACGCAAGTACAGATACCTTCTCCTCCAATGAGACTCACTCCCACTTAAACTCCCCTGTTAGCAGCCCTGTTGGCCGGCTCCTGGGGGCCGCTGCTCGCTGCTAGGGCCGCTGCTCGGCTGGGAGGCCTCTTTTATAGGCCCCCTAATCAGCCAAGCTCCGCCCCCTAATCAGGGCGGAGCCCCTACTCAGGGCTCGGGGCTCAGCACACTGCCCCTACAGGCCTCTACACATACAAGCACTACAAAGACAGACGCAAGTACAGATACCTTCTCCTCCAATGAGACTCACTCCCACTTAAACTCCCCTGTTAGCAGCCCTGTTGGCCGGCTCCTGGGGGCCGCTGCTCGCTGCTAGGGCCGCTGCTCGGCTGGGAGGCCTCTTTTATAGGCCCCCTAATCAGCCAAGCTCCGCCCCCTAATCAGGGCGGAGCCCCTACTCAGGGCTCGGGGCTCAGCACACTGCCCCTACAGGCCTCTACACATACAAGCACTACAAAGACAGACGCAAGTACAGATACCTTCTCCTCCAATGAGACTCACTCCCACTTAAACTCCCCTGTTAGCAGCCCTGTTGGCCGGCTCCTGGGGGCCGCTGCTCGCTGCTAGGGCCGCTGCTCGGCTGGGAGGCCTCTTTTATAGGCCCCCTAATCAGCCAAGCTCCGCCCCCTAATCAGGGCGGAGCCCCTACTCAGGGCTCGGGGCTCAGCACACTGCCCCTACAGGCCTCTACACATACAAGCACTACAAAGACAGACGCAAGTACAGATACCTTCTCCTCCAATGAGACTCACTCCCACTTAAACTCCCCTGTTAGCAGCCCTGTTGGCCGGCTCCTGGGGGCCGCTGCTCGCTGCTAGGGCCGCTGCTCGGCTGGGAGGCCTCTTTTATAGGCCCCCTAATCAGCCAAGCTCCGCCCCCTAATCAGGGCGGAGCCCCTACTCAGGGCTCGGGGCTCAGCACACTGCCCCTACAGGCCTCTACACATACAAGCACTACAAAGACAGACGCAAGTACAGATACCTTCTCCTCCAATGAGACTCACTCCCACTTAAACTCCCCTGTTAGCAGCCCTGTTGGCCGGCTCCTGGGGGCCGCTGCTCGCTGCTAGGGCCGCTGCTCGGCTGGGAGGCCTCTTTTATAGGCCCCCTAATCAGCCAAGCTCCGCCCCCTAATCAGGGCGGAGCCCCTACTCAGGGCTCGGGGCTCAGCACACTGCCCCTACAGGCCTCTACACATACAAGCACTACAAAGACAGACGCAAGTACAGATACCTTCTCCTCCAATGAGACTCACTCCCACTTAAACTCCCCTGTTAGCAGCCCTGTTGGCCGGCTCCTGGGGGCCGCTGCTCGCTGCTAGGGCCGCTGCTCGGCTGGGAGGCCTCTTTTATAGGCCCCCTAATCAGCCAAGCTCCGCCCCCTAATCAGGGCGGAGCCCCTACTCAGGGCTCGGGGCTCAGCACACTGCCCCTACAGGCCTCTACACATACAAGCACTACAAAGACAGACGCAAGTACAGATACCTTCTCCTCCAATGAGACTCACTCCCACTTAAACTCCCCTGTTAGCAGCCCTGTTGGCCGGCTCCTGGGGGCCGCTGCTCGCTGCTAGGGCCGCTGCTCGGCTGGGAGGCCTCTTTTATAGGCCCCCTAATCAGCCAAGCTCCGCCCCCTAATCAGGGCGGAGCCCCTACTCAGGGCTCGGGGCTCAGCACACTGCCCCTACAGGCCTCTACACATACAAGCACTACAAAGACAGACGCAAGTACAGATACCTTCTCCTCCAATGAGACTCACTCCCACTTAAACTCCCCTGTTAGCAGCCCTGTTGGCCGGCTCCTGGGGGCCGCTGCTCGCTGCTAGGGCCGCTGCTCGGCTGGGAGGCCTCTTTTATAGGCCCCCTAATCAGCCAAGCTCCGCCCCCTAATCAGGGCGGAGCCCCTACTCAGGGCTCGGGGCTCAGCACACTGCCCCTACAGGCCTCTACACATACAAGCACTACAAAGACAGACGCAAGTACAGATACCTTCTCCTCCAATGAGACTCACTCCCACTTAAACTCCCCTGTTAGCAGCCCTGTTGGCCGGCTCCTGGGGGCCGCTGCTCGCTGCTAGGGCCGCTGCTCGGCTGGGAGGCCTCTTTTATAGGCCCCCTAATCAGCCAAGCTCCGCCCCCTAATCAGGGCGGAGCCCCTACTCAGGGCTCGGGGCTCAGCACACTGCCCCTACAGGCCTCTACACATACAAGCACTACAAAGACAGACGCAAGTACAGATACCTTCTCCTCCAATGAGACTCACTCCCACTTAAACTCCCCTGTTAGCAGCCCTGTTGGCCGGCTCCTGGGGGCCGCTGCTCGCTGCTAGGGCCGCTGCTCGGCTGGGAGGCCTCTTTTATAGGCCCCCTAATCAGCCAAGCTCCGCCCCCTAATCAGGGCGGAGCCCCTACTCAGGGCTCGGGGCTCAGCACACTGCCCCTACAGGCCTCTACACATACAAGCACTACAAAGACAGACGCAAGTACAGATACCTTCTCCTCCAATGAGACTCACTCCCACTTAAACTCCCCTGTTAGCAGCCCTGTTGGCCGGCTCCTGGGGGCCGCTGCTCGCTGCTAGGGCCGCTGCTCGGCTGGGAGGCCTCTTTTATAGGCCCCCTAATCAGCCAAGCTCCGCCCCCTAATCAGGGCGGAGCCCCTACTCAGGGCTCGGGGCTCAGCACACTGCCCCTACAGGCCTCTACACATACAAGCACTACAAAGACAGACGCAAGTACAGATACCTTCTCCTCCAATGAGACTCACTCCCACTTAAACTCCCCTGTTAGCAGCCCTGTTGGCCGGCTCCTGGGGGCCGCTGCTCGCTGCTAGGGCCGCTGCTCGGCTGGGAGGCCTCTTTTATAGGCCCCCTAATCAGCCAAGCTCCGCCCCCTAATCAGGGCGGAGCCCCTACTCAGGGCTCGGGGCTCAGCACACTGCCCCTACAGGCCTCTACACATACAAGCACTACAAAGACAGACGCAAGTACAGATACCTTCTCCTCCAATGAGACTCACTCCCACTTAAACTCCCCTGTTAGCAGCCCTGTTGGCCGGCTCCTGGGGGCCGCTGCTCGCTGCTAGGGCCGCTGCTCGGCTGGGAGGCCTCTTTTATAGGCCCCCTAATCAGCCAAGCTCCGCCCCCTAATCAGGGCGGAGCCCCTACTCAGGGCTCGGGGCTCAGCACACTGCCCCTACAGGCCTCTACACATACAAGCACTACAAAGACAGACGCAAGTACAGATACCTTCTCCTCCAATGAGACTCACTCCCACTTAAACTCCCCTGTTAGCAGCCCTGTTGGCCGGCTCCTGGGGGCCGCTGCTCGCTGCTAGGGCCGCTGCTCGGCTGGGAGGCCTCTTTTATAGGCCCCCTAATCAGCCAAGCTCCGCCCCCTAATCAGGGCGGAGCCCCTACTCAGGGCTCGGGGCTCAGCACACTGCCCCTACAGGCCTCTACACATACAAGCACTACAAAGACAGACGCAAGTACAGATACCTTCTCCTCCAATGAGACTCACTCCCACTTAAACTCCCCTGTTAGCAGCCCTGTTGGCCGGCTCCTGGGGGCCGCTGCTCGCTGCTAGGGCCGCTGCTCGGCTGGGAGGCCTCTTTTATAGGCCCCCTAATCAGCCAAGCTCCGCCCCCTAATCAGGGCGGAGCCCCTACTCAGGGCTCGGGGCTCAGCACACTGCCCCTACAGGCCTCTACACATACAAGCACTACAAAGACAGACGCAAGTACAGATACCTTCTCCTCCAATGAGACTCACTCCCACTTAAACTCCCCTGTTAGCAGCCCTGTTGGCCGGCTCCTGGGGGCCGCTGCTCGCTGCTAGGGCCGCTGCTCGGCTGGGAGGCCTCTTTTATAGGCCCCCTAATCAGCCAAGCTCCGCCCCCTAATCAGGGCGGAGCCCCTACTCAGGGCTCGGGGCTCAGCACACTGCCCCTACAGGCCTCTACACATACAAGCACTACAAAGACAGACGCAAGTACAGATACCTTCTCCTCCAATGAGACTCACTCCCACTTAAACTCCCCTGTTAGCAGCCCTGTTGGCCGGCTCCTGGGGGCCGCTGCTCGCTGCTAGGGCCGCTGCTCGGCTGGGAGGCCTCTTTTATAGGCCCCCTAATCAGCCAAGCTCCGCCCCCTAATCAGGGCGGAGCCCCTACTCAGGGCTCGGGGCTCAGCACACTGCCCCTACAGGCCTCTACACATACAAGCACTACAAAGACAGACGCAAGTACAGATACCTTCTCCTCCAATGAGACTCACTCCCACTTAAACTCCCCTGTTAGCAGCCCTGTTGGCCGGCTCCTGGGGGCCGCTGCTCGCTGCTAGGGCCGCTGCTCGGCTGGGAGGCCTCTTTTATAGGCCCCCTAATCAGCCAAGCTCCGCCCCCTAATCAGGGCGGAGCCCCTACTCAGGGCTCGGGGCTCAGCACACTGCCCCTACAGGCCTCTACACATACAAGCACTACAAAGACAGACGCAAGTACAGATACCTTCTCCTCCAATGAGACTCACTCCCACTTAAACTCCCCTGTTAGCAGCCCTGTTGGCCGGCTCCTGGGGGCCGCTGCTCGCTGCTAGGGCCGCTGCTCGGCTGGGAGGCCTCTTTTATAGGCCCCCTAATCAGCCAAGCTCCGCCCCCTAATCAGGGCGGAGCCCCTACTCAGGGCTCGGGGCTCAGCACACTGCCCCTACAGGCCTCTACACATACAAGCACTACAAAGACAGACGCAAGTACAGATACCTTCTCCTCCAATGAGACTCACTCCCACTTAAACTCCCCTGTTAGCAGCCCTGTTGGCCGGCTCCTGGGGGCCGCTGCTCGCTGCTAGGGCCGCTGCTCGGCTGGGAGGCCTCTTTTATAGGCCCCCTAATCAGCCAAGCTCCGCCCCCTAATCAGGGCGGAGCCCCTACTCAGGGCTCGGGGCTCAGCACACTGCCCCTACAGGCCTCTACACATACAAGCACTACAAAGACAGACGCAAGTACAGATACCTTCTCCTCCAATGAGACTCACTCCCACTTAAACTCCCCTGTTAGCAGCCCTGTTGGCCGGCTCCTGGGGGCCGCTGCTCGCTGCTAGGGCCGCTGCTCGGCTGGGAGGCCTCTTTTATAGGCCCCCTAATCAGCCAAGCTCCGCCCCCTAATCAGGGCGGAGCCCCTACTCAGGGCTCGGGGCTCAGCACACTGCCCCTACAGGCCTCTACACATACAAGCACTACAAAGACAGACGCAAGTACAGATACCTTCTCCTCCAATGAGACTCACTCCCACTTAAACTCCCCTGTTAGCAGCCCTGTTGGCCGGCTCCTGGGGGCCGCTGCTCGCTGCTAGGGCCGCTGCTCGGCTGGGAGGCCTCTTTTATAGGCCCCCTAATCAGCCAAGCTCCGCCCCCTAATCAGGGCGGAGCCCCTACTCAGGGCTCGGGGCTCAGCACACTGCCCCTACAGGCCTCTACACATACAAGCACTACAAAGACAGACGCAAGTACAGATACCTTCTCCTCCAATGAGACTCACTCCCACTTAAACTCCCCTGTTAGCAGCCCTGTTGGCCGGCTCCTGGGGGCCGCTGCTCGCTGCTAGGGCCGCTGCTCGGCTGGGAGGCCTCTTTTATAGGCCCCCTAATCAGCCAAGCTCCGCCCCCTAATCAGGGCGGAGCCCCTACTCAGGGCTCGGGGCTCAGCACACTGCCCCTACAGGCCTCTACACATACAAGCACTACAAAGACAGACGCAAGTACAGATACCTTCTCCTCCAATGAGACTCACTCCCACTTAAACTCCCCTGTTAGCAGCCCTGTTGGCCGGCTCCTGGGGGCCGCTGCTCGCTGCTAGGGCCGCTGCTCGGCTGGGAGGCCTCTTTTATAGGCCCCCTAATCAGCCAAGCTCCGCCCCCTAATCAGGGCGGAGCCCCTACTCAGGGCTCGGGGCTCAGCACACTGCCCCTACAGGCCTCTACACATACAAGCACTACAAAGACAGACGCAAGTACAGATACCTTCTCCTCCAATGAGACTCACTCCCACTTAAACTCCCCTGTTAGCAGCCCTGTTGGCCGGCTCCTGGGGGCCGCTGCTCGCTGCTAGGGCCGCTGCTCGGCTGGGAGGCCTCTTTTATAGGCCCCCTAATCAGCCAAGCTCCGCCCCCTAATCAGGGCGGAGCCCCTACTCAGGGCTCGGGGCTCAGCACACTGCCCCTACAGGCCTCTACACATACAAGCACTACAAAGACAGACGCAAGTACAGATACCTTCTCCTCCAATGAGACTCACTCCCACTTAAACTCCCCTGTTAGCAGCCCTGTTGGCCGGCTCCTGGGGGCCGCTGCTCGCTGCTAGGGCCGCTGCTCGGCTGGGAGGCCTCTTTTATAGGCCCCCTAATCAGCCAAGCTCCGCCCCCTAATCAGGGCGGAGCCCCTACTCAGGGCTCGGGGCTCAGCACACTGCCCCTACAGGCCTCTACACATACAAGCACTACAAAGACAGACGCAAGTACAGATACCTTCTCCTCCAATGAGACTCACTCCCACTTAAACTCCCCTGTTAGCAGCCCTGTTGGCCGGCTCCTGGGGGCCGCTGCTCGCTGCTAGGGCCGCTGCTCGGCTGGGAGGCCTCTTTTATAGGCCCCCTAATCAGCCAAGCTCCGCCCCCTAATCAGGGCGGAGCCCCTACTCAGGGCTCGGGGCTCAGCACACTGCCCCTACAGGCCTCTACACATACAAGCACTACAAAGACAGACGCAAGTACAGATACCTTCTCCTCCAATGAGACTCACTCCCACTTAAACTCCCCTGTTAGCAGCCCTGTTGGCCGGCTCCTGGGGGCCGCTGCTCGCTGCTAGGGCCGCTGCTCGGCTGGGAGGCCTCTTTTATAGGCCCCCTAATCAGCCAAGCTCCGCCCCCTAATCAGGGCGGAGCCCCTACTCAGGGCTCGGGGCTCAGCACACTGCCCCTACAGGCCTCTACACATACAAGCACTACAAAGACAGACGCAAGTACAGATACCTTCTCCTCCAATGAGACTCACTCCCACTTAAACTCCCCTGTTAGCAGCCCTGTTGGCCGGCTCCTGGGGGCCGCTGCTCGCTGCTAGGGCCGCTGCTCGGCTGGGAGGCCTCTTTTATAGGCCCCCTAATCAGCCAAGCTCCGCCCCCTAATCAGGGCGGAGCCCCTACTCAGGGCTCGGGGCTCAGCACACTGCCCCTACAGGCCTCTACACATACAAGCACTACAAAGACAGACGCAAGTACAGATACCTTCTCCTCCAATGAGACTCACTCCCACTTAAACTCCCCTGTTAGCAGCCCTGTTGGCCGGCTCCTGGGGGCCGCTGCTCGCTGCTAGGGCCGCTGCTCGGCTGGGAGGCCTCTTTTATAGGCCCCCTAATCAGCCAAGCTCCGCCCCCTAATCAGGGCGGAGCCCCTACTCAGGGCTCGGGGCTCAGCACACTGCCCCTACAGGCCTCTACACATACAAGCACTACAAAGACAGACGCAAGTACAGATACCTTCTCCTCCAATGAGACTCACTCCCACTTAAACTCCCCTGTTAGCAGCCCTGTTGGCCGGCTCCTGGGGGCCGCTGCTCGCTGCTAGGGCCGCTGCTCGGCTGGGAGGCCTCTTTTATAGGCCCCCTAATCAGCCAAGCTCCGCCCCCTAATCAGGGCGGAGCCCCTACTCAGGGCTCGGGGCTCAGCACACTGCCCCTACAGGCCTCTACACATACAAGCACTACAAAGACAGACGCAAGTACAGATACCTTCTCCTCCAATGAGACTCACTCCCACTTAAACTCCCCTGTTAGCAGCCCTGTTGGCCGGCTCCTGGGGGCCGCTGCTCGCTGCTAGGGCCGCTGCTCGGCTGGGAGGCCTCTTTTATAGGCCCCCTAATCAGCCAAGCTCCGCCCCCTAATCAGGGCGGAGCCCCTACTCAGGGCTCGGGGCTCAGCACACTGCCCCTACAGGCCTCTACACATACAAGCACTACAAAGACAGACGCAAGTACAGATACCTTCTCCTCCAATGAGACTCACTCCCACTTAAACTCCCCTGTTAGCAGCCCTGTTGGCCGGCTCCTGGGGGCCGCTGCTCGCTGCTAGGGCCGCTGCTCGGCTGGGAGGCCTCTTTTATAGGCCCCCTAATCAGCCAAGCTCCGCCCCCTAATCAGGGCGGAGCCCCTACTCAGGGCTCGGGGCTCAGCACACTGCCCCTACAGGCCTCTACACATACAAGCACTACAAAGACAGACGCAAGTACAGATACCTTCTCCTCCAATGAGACTCACTCCCACTTAAACTCCCCTGTTAGCAGCCCTGTTGGCCGGCTCCTGGGGGCCGCTGCTCGCTGCTAGGGCCGCTGCTCGGCTGGGAGGCCTCTTTTATAGGCCCCCTAATCAGCCAAGCTCCGCCCCCTAATCAGGGCGGAGCCCCTACTCAGGGCTCGGGGCTCAGCACACTGCCCCTACAGGCCTCTACACATACAAGCACTACAAAGACAGACGCAAGTACAGATACCTTCTCCTCCAATGAGACTCACTCCCACTTAAACTCCCCTGTTAGCAGCCCTGTTGGCCGGCTCCTGGGGGCCGCTGCTCGCTGCTAGGGCCGCTGCTCGGCTGGGAGGCCTCTTTTATAGGCCCCCTAATCAGCCAAGCTCCGCCCCCTAATCAGGGCGGAGCCCCTACTCAGGGCTCGGGGCTCAGCACACTGCCCCTACAGGCCTCTACACATACAAGCACTACAAAGACAGACGCAAGTACAGATACCTTCTCCTCCAATGAGACTCACTCCCACTTAAACTCCCCTGTTAGCAGCCCTGTTGGCCGGCTCCTGGGGGCCGCTGCTCGCTGCTAGGGCCGCTGCTCGGCTGGGAGGCCTCTTTTATAGGCCCCCTAATCAGCCAAGCTCCGCCCCCTAATCAGGGCGGAGCCCCTACTCAGGGCTCGGGGCTCAGCACACTGCCCCTACAGGCCTCTACACATACAAGCACTACAAAGACAGACGCAAGTACAGATACCTTCTCCTCCAATGAGACTCACTCCCACTTAAACTCCCCTGTTAGCAGCCCTGTTGGCCGGCTCCTGGGGGCCGCTGCTCGCTGCTAGGGCCGCTGCTCGGCTGGGAGGCCTCTTTTATAGGCCCCCTAATCAGCCAAGCTCCGCCCCCTAATCAGGGCGGAGCCCCTACTCAGGGCTCGGGGCTCAGCACACTGCCCCTACAGGCCTCTACACATACAAGCACTACAAAGACAGACGCAAGTACAGATACCTTCTCCTCCAATGAGACTCACTCCCACTTAAACTCCCCTGTTAGCAGCCCTGTTGGCCGGCTCCTGGGGGCCGCTGCTCGCTGCTAGGGCCGCTGCTCGGCTGGGAGGCCTCTTTTATAGGCCCCCTAATCAGCCAAGCTCCGCCCCCTAATCAGGGCGGAGCCCCTACTCAGGGCTCGGGGCTCAGCACACTGCCCCTACAGGCCTCTACACATACAAGCACTACAAAGACAGACGCAAGTACAGATACCTTCTCCTCCAATGAGACTCACTCCCACTTAAACTCCCCTGTTAGCAGCCCTGTTGGCCGGCTCCTGGGGGCCGCTGCTCGCTGCTAGGGCCGCTGCTCGGCTGGGAGGCCTCTTTTATAGGCCCCCTAATCAGCCAAGCTCCGCCCCCTAATCAGGGCGGAGCCCCTACTCAGGGCTCGGGGCTCAGCACACTGCCCCTACAGGCCTCTACACATACAAGCACTACAAAGACAGACGCAAGTACAGATACCTTCTCCTCCAATGAGACTCACTCCCACTTAAACTCCCCTGTTAGCAGCCCTGTTGGCCGGCTCCTGGGGGCCGCTGCTCGCTGCTAGGTGCCGCTGCTCGGCTGGGAGGCCTCTTTTATAGGCCCCCTAATCAGCCAAGCTCCGCCCCCTAATCAGGGCGGAGCCCCTACTCAGGGCTCGGGGCTCAGCACACTGCCCCTACAGGCCTCTACACATACAAGCACTACAAAGACAGACGCAAGTACAGATACCTTCTCCTCCAATGAGACTCACTCCCACTTAAACTCCCCTGTTAGCAGCCCTGTTGGCCGGCTCCTGGGGGCCGCTGCTCGCTGCTAGGGCCGCTGCTCGGCTGGGAGGCCTCTTTTATAGGCCCCCTAATCAGCCAAGCTCCGCCCCCTAATCAGGGCGGAGCCCCTACTCAGGGCTCGGGGCTCAGCACACTGCCCCTACAGGCCTCTACACATACAAGCACTACAAAGACAGACGCAAGTACAGATACCTTCTCCTCCAATGAGACTCACTCCCACTTAAACTCCCCTGTTAGCAGCCCTGTTGGCCGGCTCCTGGGGGCCGCTGCTCGCTGCTAGGGCCGCTGCTCGGCTGGGAGGCCTCTTTTATAGGCCCCCTAATCAGCCAAGCTCCGCCCCCTAATCAGGGCGGAGCCCCTACTCAGGGCTCGGGGCTCAGCACACTGCCCCTACAGGCCTCTACACATACAAGCACTACAAAGACAGACGCAAGTACAGATACCTTCTCCTCCAATGAGACTCACTCCCACTTAAACTCCCCTGTTAGCAGCCCTGTTGGCCGGCTCCTGGGGGCCGCTGCTCGCTGCTAGGGCCGCTGCTCGGCTGGGAGGCCTCTTTTATAGGCCCCCTAATCAGCCAAGCTCCGCCCCCTAATCAGGGCGGAGCCCCTACTCAGGGCTCGGGGCTCAGCACACTGCCCCTACAGGCCTCTACACATACAAGCACTACAAAGACAGACGCAAGTACAGATACCTTCTCCTCCAATGAGACTCACTCCCACTTAAACTCCCCTGTTAGCAGCCCTGTTGGCCGGCTCCTGGGGGCCGCTGCTCGCTGCTAGGGCCGCTGCTCGGCTGGGAGGCCTCTTTTATAGGCCCCCTAATCAGCCAAGCTCCGCCCCCTAATCAGGGCGGAGCCCCTACTCAGGGCTCGGGGCTCAGCACACTGCCCCTACAGGCCTCTACACATACAAGCACTACAAAGACAGACGCAAGTACAGATACCTTCTCCTCCAATGAGACTCACTCCCACTTAAACTCCCCTGTTAGCAGCCCTGTTGGCCGGCTCCTGGGGGCCGCTGCTCGCTGCTAGGGCCGCTGCTCGGCTGGGAGGCCTCTTTTATAGGCCCCCTAATCAGCCAAGCTCCGCCCCCTAATCAGGGCGGAGCCCCTACTCAGGGCTCGGGGCTCAGCACACTGCCCCTACAGGCCTCTACACATACAAGCACTACAAAGACAGACGCAAGTACAGATACCTTCTCCTCCAATGAGACTCACTCCCACTTAAACTCCCCTGTTAGCAGCCCTGTTGGCCGGCTCCTGGGGGCCGCTGCTCGCTGCTAGGGCCGCTGCTCGGCTGGGAGGCCTCTTTTATAGGCCCCCTAATCAGCCAAGCTCCGCCCCCTAATCAGGGCGGAGCCCCTACTCAGGGCTCGGGGCTCAGCACACTGCCCCTACAGGCCTCTACACATACAAGCACTACAAAGACAGACGCAAGTACAGATACCTTCTCCTCCAATGAGACTCACTCCCACTTAAACTCCCCTGTTAGCAGCCCTGTTGGCCGGCTCCTGGGGGCCGCTGCTCGCTGCTAGGGCCGCTGCTCGGCTGGGAGGCCTCTTTTATAGGCCCCCTAATCAGCCAAGCTCCGCCCCCTAATCAGGGCGGAGCCCCTACTCAGGGCTCGGGGCTCAGCACACTGCCCCTACAGGCCTCTACACATACAAGCACTACAAAGACAGACGCAAGTACAGATACCTTCTCCTCCAATGAGACTCACTCCCACTTAAACTCCCCTGTTAGCAGCCCTGTTGGCCGGCTCCTGGGGGCCGCTGCTCGCTGCTAGGGCCGCTGCTCGGCTGGGAGGCCTCTTTTATAGGCCCCCTAATCAGCCAAGCTCCGCCCCCTAATCAGGGCGGAGCCCCTACTCAGGGCTCGGGGCTCAGCACACTGCCCCTACAGGCCTCTACACATACAAGCACTACAAAGACAGACGCAAGTACAGATACCTTCTCCTCCAATGAGACTCACTCCCACTTAAACTCCCCTGTTAGCAGCCCTGTTGGCCGGCTCCTGGGGGCCGCTGCTCGCTGCTAGGGCCGCTGCTCGGCTGGGAGGCCTCTTTTATAGGCCCCCTAATCAGCCAAGCTCCGCCCCCTAATCAGGGCGGAGCCCCTACTCAGGGCTCGGGGCTCAGCACACTGCCCCTACAGGCCTCTACACATACAAGCACTACAAAGACAGACGCAAGTACAGATACCTTCTCCTCCAATGAGACTCACTCCCACTTAAACTCCCCTGTTAGCAGCCCTGTTGGCCGGCTCCTGGGGGCCGCTGCTCGCTGCTAGGGCCGCTGCTCGGCTGGGAGGCCTCTTTTATAGGCCCCCTAATCAGCCAAGCTCCGCCCCCTAATCAGGGCGGAGCCCCTACTCAGGGCTCGGGGCTCAGCACACTGCCCCTACAGGCCTCTACACATACAAGCACTACAAAGACAGACGCAAGTACAGATACCTTCTCCTCCAATGAGACTCACTCCCACTTAAACTCCCCTGTTAGCAGCCCTGTTGGCCGGCTCCTGGGGGCCGCTGCTCGCTGCTAGGGCCGCTGCTCGGCTGGGAGGCCTCTTTTATAGGCCCCCTAATCAGCCAAGCTCCGCCCCCTAATCAGGGCGGAGCCCCTACTCAGGGCTCGGGGCTCAGCACACTGCCCCTACAGGCCTCTACACATACAAGCACTACAAAGACAGACGCAAGTACAGATACCTTCTCCTCCAATGAGACTCACTCCCACTTAAACTCCCCTGTTAGCAGCCCTGTTGGCCGGCTCCTGGGGGCCGCTGCTCGCTGCTAGGGCCGCTGCTCGGCTGGGAGGCCTCTTTTATAGGCCCCCTAATCAGCCAAGCTCCGCCCCCTAATCAGGGCGGAGCCCCTACTCAGGGCTCGGGGCTCAGCACACTGCCCCTACAGGCCTCTACACATACAAGCACTACAAAGACAGACGCAAGTACAGATACCTTCTCCTCCAATGAGACTCACTCCCACTTAAACTCCCCTGTTAGCAGCCCTGTTGGCCGGCTCCTGGGGGCCGCTGCTCGCTGCTAGGGCCGCTGCTCGGCTGGGAGGCCTCTTTTATAGGCCCCCTAATCAGCCAAGCTCCGCCCCCTAATCAGGGCGGAGCCCCTACTCAGGGCTCGGGGCTCAGCACACTGCCCCTACAGGCCTCTACACATACAAGCACTACAAAGACAGACGCAAGTACAGATACCTTCTCCTCCAATGAGACTCACTCCCACTTAAACTCCCCTGTTAGCAGCCCTGTTGGCCGGCTCCTGGGGGCCGCTGCTCGCTGCTAGGGCCGCTGCTCGGCTGGGAGGCCTCTTTTATAGGCCCCCTAATCAGCCAAGCTCCGCCCCCTAATCAGGGCGGAGCCCCTACTCAGGGCTCGGGGCTCAGCACACTGCCCCTACAGGCCTCTACACATACAAGCACTACAAAGACAGACGCAAGTACAGATACCTTCTCCTCCAATGAGACTCACTCCCACTTAAACTCCCCTGTTAGCAGCCCTGTTGGCCGGCTCCTGGGGGCCGCTGCTCGCTGCTAGGGCCGCTGCTCGGCTGGGAGGCCTCTTTTATAGGCCCCCTAATCAGCCAAGCTCCGCCCCCTAATCAGGGCGGAGCCCCTACTCAGGGCTCGGGGCTCAGCACACTGCCCCTACAGGCCTCTACACATACAAGCACTACAAAGACAGACGCAAGTACAGATACCTTCTCCTCCAATGAGACTCACTCCCACTTAAACTCCCCTGTTAGCAGCCCTGTTGGCCGGCTCCTGGGGGCCGCTGCTCGCTGCTAGGGCCGCTGCTCGGCTGGGAGGCCTCTTTTATAGGCCCCCTAATCAGCCAAGCTCCGCCCCCTAATCAGGGCGGAGCCCCTACTCAGGGCTCGGGGCTCAGCACACTGCCCCTACAGGCCTCTACACATACAAGCACTACAAAGACAGACGCAAGTACAGATACCTTCTCCTCCAATGAGACTCACTCCCACTTAAACTCCCCTGTTAGCAGCCCTGTTGGCCGGCTCCTGGGGGCCGCTGCTCGCTGCTAGGGCCGCTGCTCGGCTGGGAGGCCTCTTTTATAGGCCCCCTAATCAGCCAAGCTCCGCCCCCTAATCAGGGCGGAGCCCCTACTCAGGGCTCGGGGCTCAGCACACTGCCCCTACAGGCCTCTACACATACAAGCACTACAAAGACAGACGCAAGTACAGATACCTTCTCCTCCAATGAGACTCACTCCCACTTAAACTCCCCTGTTAGCAGCCCTGTTGGCCGGCTCCTGGGGGCCGCTGCTCGCTGCTAGGGCCGCTGCTCGGCTGGGAGGCCTCTTTTATAGGCCCCCTAATCAGCCAAGCTCCGCCCCCTAATCAGGGCGGAGCCCCTACTCAGGGCTCGGGGCTCAGCACACTGCCCCTACAGGCCTCTACACATACAAGCACTACAAAGACAGACGCAAGTACAGATACCTTCTCCTCCAATGAGACTCACTCCCACTTAAACTCCCCTGTTAGCAGCCCTGTTGGCCGGCTCCTGGGGGCCGCTGCTCGCTGCTAGGGCCGCTGCTCGGCTGGGAGGCCTCTTTTATAGGCCCCCTAATCAGCCAAGCTCCGCCCCCTAATCAGGGCGGAGCCCCTACTCAGGGCTCGGGGCTCAGCACACTGCCCCTACAGGCCTCTACACATACAAGCACTACAAAGACAGACGCAAGTACAGATACCTTCTCCTCCAATGAGACTCACTCCCACTTAAACTCCCCTGTTAGCAGCCCTGTTGGCCGGCTCCTGGGGGCCGCTGCTCGCTGCTAGGGCCGCTGCTCGGCTGGGAGGCCTCTTTTATAGGCCCCCTAATCAGCCAAGCTCCGCCCCCTAATCAGGGCGGAGCCCCTACTCAGGGCTCGGGGCTCAGCACACTGCCCCTACAGGCCTCTACACATACAAGCACTACAAAGACAGACGCAAGTACAGATACCTTCTCCTCCAATGAGACTCACTCCCACTTAAACTCCCCTGTTAGCAGCCCTGTTGGCCGGCTCCTGGGGGCCGCTGCTCGCTGCTAGGGCCGCTGCTCGGCTGGGAGGCCTCTTTTATAGGCCCCCTAATCAGCCAAGCTCCGCCCCCTAATCAGGGCGGAGCCCCTACTCAGGGCTCGGGGCTCAGCACACTGCCCCTACAGGCCTCTACACATACAAGCACTACAAAGACAGACGCAAGTACAGATACCTTCTCCTCCAATGAGACTCACTCCCACTTAAACTCCCCTGTTAGCAGCCCTGTTGGCCGGCTCCTGGGGGCCGCTGCTCGCTGCTAGGGCCGCTGCTCGGCTGGGAGGCCTCTTTTATAGGCCCCCTAATCAGCCAAGCTCCGCCCCCTAATCAGGGCGGAGCCCCTACTCAGGGCTCGGGGCTCAGCACACTGCCCCTACAGGCCTCTACACATACAAGCACTACAAAGACAGACGCAAGTACAGATACCTTCTCCTCCAATGAGACTCACTCCCACTTAAACTCCCCTGTTAGCAGCCCTGTTGGCCGGCTCCTGGGGGCCGCTGCTCGCTGCTAGGGCCGCTGCTCGGCTGGGAGGCCTCTTTTATAGGCCCCCTAATCAGCCAAGCTCCGCCCCCTAATCAGGGCGGAGCCCCTACTCAGGGCTCGGGGCTCAGCACACTGCCCCTACAGGCCTCTACACATACAAGCACTACAAAGACAGACGCAAGTACAGATACCTTCTCCTCCAATGAGACTCACTCCCACTTAAACTCCCCTGTTAGCAGCCCTGTTGGCCGGCTCCTGGGGGCCGCTGCTCGCTGCTAGGGCCGCTGCTCGGCTGGGAGGCCTCTTTTATAGGCCCCCTAATCAGCCAAGCTCCGCCCCCTAATCAGGGCGGAGCCCCTACTCAGGGCTCGGGGCTCAGCACACTGCCCCTACAGGCCTCTACACATACAAGCACTACAAAGACAGACGCAAGTACAGATACCTTCTCCTCCAATGAGACTCACTCCCACTTAAACTCCCCTGTTAGCAGCCCTGTTGGCCGGCTCCTGGGGGCCGCTGCTCGCTGCTAGGGCCGCTGCTCGGCTGGGAGGCCTCTTTTATAGGCCCCCTAATCAGCCAAGCTCCGCCCCCTAATCAGGGCGGAGCCCCTACTCAGGGCTCGGGGCTCAGCACACTGCCCCTACAGGCCTCTACACATACAAGCACTACAAAGACAGACGCAAGTACAGATACCTTCTCCTCCAATGAGACTCACTCCCACTTAAACTCCCCTGTTAGCAGCCCTGTTGGCCGGCTCCTGGGGGCCGCTGCTCGCTGCTAGGGCCGCTGCTCGGCTGGGAGGCCTCTTTTATAGGCCCCCTAATCAGCCAAGCTCCGCCCCCTAATCAGGGCGGAGCCCCTACTCAGGGCTCGGGGCTCAGCACACTGCCCCTACAGGCCTCTACACATACAAGCACTACAAAGACAGACGCAAGTACAGATACCTTCTCCTCCAATGAGACTCACTCCCACTTAAACTCCCCTGTTAGCAGCCCTGTTGGCCGGCTCCTGGGGGCCGCTGCTCGCTGCTAGGGCCGCTGCTCGGCTGGGAGGCCTCTTTTATAGGCCCCCTAATCAGCCAAGCTCCGCCCCCTAATCAGGGCGGAGCCCCTACTCAGGGCTCGGGGCTCAGCACACTGCCCCTACAGGCCTCTACACATACAAGCACTACAAAGACAGACGCAAGTACAGATACCTTCTCCTCCAATGAGACTCACTCCCACTTAAACTCCCCTGTTAGCAGCCCTGTTGGCCGGCTCCTGGGGGCCGCTGCTCGCTGCTAGGGCCGCTGCTCGGCTGGGAGGCCTCTTTTATAGGCCCCCTAATCAGCCAAGCTCCGCCCCCTAATCAGGGCGGAGCCCCTACTCAGGGCTCGGGGCTCAGCACACTGCCCCTACAGGCCTCTACACATACAAGCACTACAAAGACAGACGCAAGTACAGATACCTTCTCCTCCAATGAGACTCACTCCCACTTAAACTCCCCTGTTAGCAGCCCTGTTGGCCGGCTCCTGGGGGCCGCTGCTCGCTGCTAGGGCCGCTGCTGCGGCTGGGAGGCCTCTTTTATAGGCCCCCTAATCAGCCAAGCTCCGCCCCCTAATCAGGGCGGAGCCCCTACTCAGGGCTCGGGGCTCAGCACACTGCCCCTACAGGCCTCTACACATACAAGCACTACAAAGACAGACGCAAGTACAGATACCTTCTCCTCCAATGAGACTCACTCCCACTTAAACTCCCCTGTTAGCAGCCCTGTTGGCCGGCTCCTGGGGGCCGCTGCTCGCTGCTAGGGCCGCTGCTCGGCTGGGAGGCCTCTTTTATAGGCCCCCTAATCAGCCAAGCTCCGCCCCCTAATCAGGGCGGAGCCCCTACTCAGGGCTCGGGGCTCAGCACACTGCCCCTACAGGCCTCTACACATACAAGCACTACAAAGACAGACGCAAGTACAGATACCTTCTCCTCCAATGAGACTCACTCCCACTTAAACTCCCCTGTTAGCAGCCCTGTTGGCCGGCTCCTGGGGGCCGCTGCTCGCTGCTAGGGCCGCTGCTCGGCTGGGAGGCCTCTTTTATAGGCCCCCTAATCAGCCAAGCTCCGCCCCCTAATCAGGGCGGAGCCCCTACTCAGGGCTCGGGGCTCAGCACACTGCCCCTACAGGCCTCTACACATACAAGCACTACAAAGACAGACGCAAGTACAGATACCTTCTCCTCCAATGAGACTCACTCCCACTTAAACTCCCCTGTTAGCAGCCCTGTTGGCCGGCTCCTGGGGGCCGCTGCTCGCTGCTAGGGCCGCTGCTCGGCTGGGAGGCCTCTTTTATAGGCCCCCTAATCAGCCAAGCTCCGCCCCCTAATCAGGGCGGAGCCCCTACTCAGGGCTCGGGGCTCAGCACACTGCCCCTACAGGCCTCTACACATACAAGCACTACAAAGACAGACGCAAGTACAGATACCTTCTCCTCCAATGAGACTCACTCCCACTTAAACTCCCCTGTTAGCAGCCCTGTTGGCCGGCTCCTGGGGGCCGCTGCTCGCTGCTAGGGCCGCTGCTCGGCTGGGAGGCCTCTTTTATAGGCCCCCTAATCAGCCAAGCTCCGCCCCCTAATCAGGGCGGAGCCCCTACTCAGGGCTCGGGGCTCAGCACACTGCCCCTACAGGCCTCTACACATACAAGCACTACAAAGACAGACGCAAGTACAGATACCTTCTCCTCCAATGAGACTCACTCCCACTTAAACTCCCCTGTTAGCAGCCCTGTTGGCCGGCTCCTGGGGGCCGCTGCTCGCTGCTAGGGCCGCTGCTCGGCTGGGAGGCCTCTTTTATAGGCCCCCTAATCAGCCAAGCTCCGCCCCCTAATCAGGGCGGAGCCCCTACTCAGGGCTCGGGGCTCAGCACACTGCCCCTACAGGCCTCTACACATACAAGCACTACAAAGACAGACGCAAGTACAGATACCTTCTCCTCCAATGAGACTCACTCCCACTTAAACTCCCCTGTTAGCAGCCCTGTTGGCCGGCTCCTGGGGGCCGCTGCTCGCTGCTAGGGCCGCTGCTCGGCTGGGAGGCCTCTTTTATAGGCCCCCTAATCAGCCAAGCTCCGCCCCCTAATCAGGGCGGAGCCCCTACTCAGGGCTCGGGGCTCAGCACACTGCCCCTACAGGCCTCTACACATACAAGCACTACAAAGACAGACGCAAGTACAGATACCTTCTCCTCCAATGAGACTCACTCCCACTTAAACTCCCCTGTTAGCAGCCCTGTTGGCCGGCTCCTGGGGGCCGCTGCTCGCTGCTAGGGCCGCTGCTCGGCTGGGAGGCCTCTTTTATAGGCCCCCTAATCAGCCAAGCTCCGCCCCCTAATCAGGGCGGAGCCCCTACTCAGGGCTCGGGGCTCAGCACACTGCCCCTACAGGCCTCTACACATACAAGCACTACAAAGACAGACGCAAGTACAGATACCTTCTCCTCCAATGAGACTCACTCCCACTTAAACTCCCCTGTTAGCAGCCCTGTTGGCCGGCTCCTGGGGGCCGCTGCTCGCTGCTAGGGCCGCTGCTCGGCTGGGAGGCCTCTTTTATAGGCCCCCTAATCAGCCAAGCTCCGCCCCCTAATCAGGGCGGAGCCCCTACTCAGGGCTCGGGGCTCAGCACACTGCCCCTACAGGCCTCTACACATACAAGCACTACAAAGACAGACGCAAGTACAGATACCTTCTCCTCCAATGAGACTCACTCCCACTTAAACTCCCCTGTTAGCAGCCCTGTTGGCCGGCTCCTGGGGGCCGCTGCTCGCTGCTAGGGCCGCTGCTCGGCTGGGAGGCCTCTTTTATAGGCCCCCTAATCAGCCAAGCTCCGCCCCCTAATCAGGGCGGAGCCCCTACTCAGGGCTCGGGGCTCAGCACACTGCCCCTACAGGCCTCTACACATACAAGCACTACAAAGACAGACGCAAGTACAGATACCTTCTCCTCCAATGAGACTCACTCCCACTTAAACTCCCCTGTTAGCAGCCCTGTTGGCCGGCTCCTGGGGGCCGCTGCTCGCTGCTAGGGCCGCTGCTCGGCTGGGAGGCCTCTTTTATAGGCCCCCTAATCAGCCAAGCTCCGCCCCCTAATCAGGGCGGAGCCCCTACTCAGGGCTCGGGGCTCAGCACACTGCCCCTACAGGCCTCTACACATACAAGCACTACAAAGACAGACGCAAGTACAGATACCTTCTCCTCCAATGAGACTCACTCCCACTTAAACTCCCCTGTTAGCAGCCCTGTTGGCCGGCTCCTGGGGGCCGCTGCTCGCTGCTAGGGCCGCTGCTCGGCTGGGAGGCCTCTTTTATAGGCCCCCTAATCAGCCAAGCTCCGCCCCCTAATCAGGGCGGAGCCCCTACTCAGGGCTCGGGGCTCAGCACACTGCCCCTACAGGCCTCTACACATACAAGCACTACAAAGACAGACGCAAGTACAGATACCTTCTCCTCCAATGAGACTCACTCCCACTTAAACTCCCCTGTTAGCAGCCCTGTTGGCCGGCTCCTGGGGGCCGCTGCTCGCTGCTAGGGCCGCTGCTCGGCTGGGAGGCCTCTTTTATAGGCCCCCTAATCAGCCAAGCTCCGCCCCCTAATCAGGGCGGAGCCCCTACTCAGGGCTCGGGGCTCAGCACACTGCCCCTACAGGCCTCTACACATACAAGCACTACAAAGACAGACGCAAGTACAGATACCTTCTCCTCCAATGAGACTCACTCCCACTTAAACTCCCCTGTTAGCAGCCCTGTTGGCCGGCTCCTGGGGGCCGCTGCTCGCTGCTAGGGCCGCTGCTCGGCTGGGAGGCCTCTTTTATAGGCCCCCTAATCAGCCAAGCTCCGCCCCCTAATCAGGGCGGAGCCCCTACTCAGGGCTCGGGGCTCAGCACACTGCCCCTACAGGCCTCTACACATACAAGCACTACAAAGACAGACGCAAGTACAGATACCTTCTCCTCCAATGAGACTCACTCCCACTTAAACTCCCCTGTTAGCAGCCCTGTTGGCCGGCTCCTGGGGGCCGCTGCTCGCTGCTAGGGCCGCTGCTCGGCTGGGAGGCCTCTTTTATAGGCCCCCTAATCAGCCAAGCTCCGCCCCCTAATCAGGGCGGAGCCCCTACTCAGGGCTCGGGGCTCAGCACACTGCCCCTACAGGCCTCTACACATACAAGCACTACAAAGACAGACGCAAGTACAGATACCTTCTCCTCCAATGAGACTCACTCCCACTTAAACTCCCCTGTTAGCAGCCCTGTTGGCCGGCTCCTGGGGGCCGCTGCTCGCTGCTAGGGCCGCTGCTCGGCTGGGAGGCCTCTTTTATAGGCCCCCTAATCAGCCAAGCTCCGCCCCCTAATCAGGGCGGAGCCCCTACTCAGGGCTCGGGGCTCAGCACACTGCCCCTACAGGCCTCTACACATACAAGCACTACAAAGACAGACGCAAGTACAGATACCTTCTCCTCCAATGAGACTCACTCCCACTTAAACTCCCCTGTTAGCAGCCCTGTTGGCCGGCTCCTGGGGGCCGCTGCTCGCTGCTAGGGCCGCTGCTCGGCTGGGAGGCCTCTTTTATAGGCCCCCTAATCAGCCAAGCTCCGCCCCCTAATCAGGGCGGAGCCCCTACTCAGGGCTCGGGGCTCAGCACACTGCCCCTACAGGCCTCTACACATACAAGCACTACAAAGACAGACGCAAGTACAGATACCTTCTCCTCCAATGAGACTCACTCCCACTTAAACTCCCCTGTTAGCAGCCCTGTTGGCCGGCTCCTGGGGGCCGCTGCTCGCTGCTAGGGCCGCTGCTCGGCTGGGAGGCCTCTTTTATAGGCCCCCTAATCAGCCAAGCTCCGCCCCCTAATCAGGGCGGAGCCCCTACTCAGGGCTCGGGGCTCAGCACACTGCCCCTACAGGCCTCTACACATACAAGCACTACAAAGACAGACGCAAGTACAGATACCTTCTCCTCCAATGAGACTCACTCCCACTTAAACTCCCCTGTTAGCAGCCCTGTTGGCCGGCTCCTGGGGGCCGCTGCTCGCTGCTAGGGCCGCTGCTCGGCTGGGAGGCCTCTTTTATAGGCCCCCTAATCAGCCAAGCTCCGCCCCCTAATCAGGGCGGAGCCCCTACTCAGGGCTCGGGGCTCAGCACACTGCCCCTACAGGCCTCTACACATACAAGCACTACAAAGACAGACGCAAGTACAGATACCTTCTCCTCCAATGAGACTCACTCCCACTTAAACTCCCCTGTTAGCAGCCCTGTTGGCCGGCTCCTGGGGGCCGCTGCTCGCTGCTAGGGCCGCTGCTCGGCTGGGAGGCCTCTTTTATAGGCCCCCTAATCAGCCAAGCTCCGCCCCCTAATCAGGGCGGAGCCCCTACTCAGGGCTCGGGGCTCAGCACACTGCCCCTACAGGCCTCTACACATACAAGCACTACAAAGACAGACGCAAGTACAGATACCTTCTCCTCCAATGAGACTCACTCCCACTTAAACTCCCCTGTTAGCAGCCCTGTTGGCCGGCTCCTGGGGGCCGCTGCTCGCTGCTAGGGCCGCTGCTCGGCTGGGAGGCCTCTTTTATAGGCCCCCTAATCAGCCAAGCTCCGCCCCCTAATCAGGGCGGAGCCCCTACTCAGGGCTCGGGGCTCAGCACACTGCCCCTACAGGCCTCTACACATACAAGCACTACAAAGACAGACGCAAGTACAGATACCTTCTCCTCCAATGAGACTCACTCCCACTTAAACTCCCCTGTTAGCAGCCCTGTTGGCCGGCTCCTGGGGGCCGCTGCTCGCTGCTAGGGCCGCTGCTCGGCTGGGAGGCCTCTTTTATAGGCCCCCTAATCAGCCAAGCTCCGCCCCCTAATCAGGGCGGAGCCCCTACTCAGGGCTCGGGGCTCAGCACACTGCCCCTACAGGCCTCTACACATACAAGCACTACAAAGACAGACGCAAGTACAGATACCTTCTCCTCCAATGAGACTCACTCCCACTTAAACTCCCCTGTTAGCAGCCCTGTTGGCCGGCTCCTGGGGGCCGCTGCTCGCTGCTAGGGCCGCTGCTCGGCTGGGAGGCCTCTTTTATAGGCCCCCTAATCAGCCAAGCTCCGCCCCCTAATCAGGGCGGAGCCCCTACTCAGGGCTCGGGGCTCAGCACACTGCCCCTACAGGCCTCTACACATACAAGCACTACAAAGACAGACGCAAGTACAGATACCTTCTCCTCCAATGAGACTCACTCCCACTTAAACTCCCCTGTTAGCAGCCCTGTTGGCCGGCTCCTGGGGGCCGCTGCTCGCTGCTAGGGCCGCTGCTCGGCTGGGAGGCCTCTTTTATAGGCCCCCTAATCAGCCAAGCTCCGCCCCCTAATCAGGGCGGAGCCCCTACTCAGGGCTCGGGGCTCAGCACACTGCCCCTACAGGCCTCTACACATACAAGCACTACAAAGACAGACGCAAGTACAGATACCTTCTCCTCCAATGAGACTCACTCCCACTTAAACTCCCCTGTTAGCAGCCCTGTTGGCCGGCTCCTGGGGGCCGCTGCTCGCTGCTAGGGCCGCTGCTCGGCTGGGAGGCCTCTTTTATAGGCCCCCTAATCAGCCAAGCTCCGCCCCCTAATCAGGGCGGAGCCCCTACTCAGGGCTCGGGGCTCAGCACACTGCCCCTACAGGCCTCTACACATACAAGCACTACAAAGACAGACGCAAGTACAGATACCTTCTCCTCCAATGAGACTCACTCCCACTTAAACTCCCCTGTTAGCAGCCCTGTTGGCCGGCTCCTGGGGGCCGCTGCTCGCTGCTAGGGCCGCTGCTCGGCTGGGAGGCCTCTTTTATAGGCCCCCTAATCAGCCAAGCTCCGCCCCCTAATCAGGGCGGAGCCCCTACTCAGGGCTCGGGGCTCAGCACACTGCCCCTACAGGCCTCTACACATACAAGCACTACAAAGACAGACGCAAGTACAGATACCTTCTCCTCCAATGAGACTCACTCCCACTTAAACTCCCCTGTTAGCAGCCCTGTTGGCCGGCTCCTGGGGGCCGCTGCTCGCTGCTAGGGCCGCTGCTCGGCTGGGAGGCCTCTTTTATAGGCCCCCTAATCAGCCAAGCTCCGCCCCCTAATCAGGGCGGAGCCCCTACTCAGGGCTCGGGGCTCAGCACACTGCCCCTACAGGCCTCTACACATACAAGCACTACAAAGACAGACGCAAGTACAGATACCTTCTCCTCCAATGAGACTCACTCCCACTTAAACTCCCCTGTTAGCAGCCCTGTTGGCCGGCTCCTGGGGGCCGCTGCTCGCTGCTAGGGCCGCTGCTCGGCTGGGAGGCCTCTTTTATAGGCCCCCTAATCAGCCAAGCTCCGCCCCCTAATCAGGGCGGAGCCCCTACTCAGGGCTCGGGGCTCAGCACACTGCCCCTACAGGCCTCTACACATACAAGCACTACAAAGACAGACGCAAGTACAGATACCTTCTCCTCCAATGAGACTCACTCCCACTTAAACTCCCCTGTTAGCAGCCCTGTTGGCCGGCTCCTGGGGGCCGCTGCTCGCTGCTAGGGCCGCTGCTCGGCTGGGAGGCCTCTTTTATAGGCCCCCTAATCAGCCAAGCTCCGCCCCCTAATCAGGGCGGAGCCCCTACTCAGGGCTCGGGGCTCAGCACACTGCCCCTACAGGCCTCTACACATACAAGCACTACAAAGACAGACGCAAGTACAGATACCTTCTCCTCCAATGAGACTCACTCCCACTTAAACTCCCCTGTTAGCAGCCCTGTTGGCCGGCTCCTGGGGGCCGCTGCTCGCTGCTAGGGCCGCTGCTCGGCTGGGAGGCCTCTTTTATAGGCCCCCTAATCAGCCAAGCTCCGCCCCCTAATCAGGGCGGAGCCCCTACTCAGGGCTCGGGGCTCAGCACACTGCCCCTACAGGCCTCTACACATACAAGCACTACAAAGACAGACGCAAGTACAGATACCTTCTCCTCCAATGAGACTCACTCCCACTTAAACTCCCCTGTTAGCAGCCCTGTTGGCCGGCTCCTGGGGGCCGCTGCTCGCTGCTAGGGCCGCTGCTCGGCTGGGAGGCCTCTTTTATAGGCCCCCTAATCAGCCAAGCTCCGCCCCCTAATCAGGGCGGAGCCCCTACTCAGGGCTCGGGGCTCAGCACACTGCCCCTACAGGCCTCTACACATACAAGCACTACAAAGACAGACGCAAGTACAGATACCTTCTCCTCCAATGAGACTCACTCCCACTTAAACTCCCCTGTTAGCAGCCCTGTTGGCCGGCTCCTGGGGGCCGCTGCTCGCTGCTAGGGCCGCTGCTCGGCTGGGAGGCCTCTTTTATAGGCCCCCTAATCAGCCAAGCTCCGCCCCCTAATCAGGGCGGAGCCCCTACTCAGGGCTCGGGGCTCAGCACACTGCCCCTACAGGCCTCTACACATACAAGCACTACAAAGACAGACGCAAGTACAGATACCTTCTCCTCCAATGAGACTCACTCCCACTTAAACTCCCCTGTTAGCAGCCCTGTTGGCCGGCTCCTGGGGGCCGCTGCTCGCTGCTAGGGCCGCTGCTCGGCTGGGAGGCCTCTTTTATAGGCCCCCTAATCAGCCAAGCTCCGCCCCCTAATCAGGGCGGAGCCCCTACTCAGGGCTCGGGGCTCAGCACACTGCCCCTACAGGCCTCTACACATACAAGCACTACAAAGACAGACGCAAGTACAGATACCTTCTCCTCCAATGAGACTCACTCCCACTTAAACTCCCCTGTTAGCAGCCCTGTTGGCCGGCTCCTGGGGGCCGCTGCTCGCTGCTAGGGCCGCTGCTCGGCTGGGAGGCCTCTTTTATAGGCCCCCTAATCAGCCAAGCTCCGCCCCCTAATCAGGGCGGAGCCCCTACTCAGGGCTCGGGGCTCAGCACACTGCCCCTACAGGCCTCTACACATACAAGCACTACAAAGACAGACGCAAGTACAGATACCTTCTCCTCCAATGAGACTCACTCCCACTTAAACTCCCCTGTTAGCAGCCCTGTTGGCCGGCTCCTGGGGGCCGCTGCTCGCTGCTAGGGCCGCTGCTCGGCTGGGAGGCCTCTTTTATAGGCCCCCTAATCAGCCAAGCTCCGCCCCCTAATCAGGGCGGAGCCCCTACTCAGGGCTCGGGGCTCAGCACACTGCCCCTACAGGCCTCTACACATACAAGCACTACAAAGACAGACGCAAGTACAGATACCTTCTCCTCCAATGAGACTCACTCCCACTTAAACTCCCCTGTTAGCAGCCCTGTTGGCCGGCTCCTGGGGGCCGCTGCTCGCTGCTAGGGCCGCTGCTCGGCTGGGAGGCCTCTTTTATAGGCCCCCTAATCAGCCAAGCTCCGCCCCCTAATCAGGGCGGAGCCCCTACTCAGGGCTCGGGGCTCAGCACACTGCCCCTACAGGCCTCTACACATACAAGCACTACAAAGACAGACGCAAGTACAGATACCTTCTCCTCCAATGAGACTCACTCCCACTTAAACTCCCCTGTTAGCAGCCCTGTTGGCCGGCTCCTGGGGGCCGCTGCTCGCTGCTAGGGCCGCTGCTCGGCTGGGAGGCCTCTTTTATAGGCCCCCTAATCAGCCAAGCTCCGCCCCCTAATCAGGGCGGAGCCCCTACTCAGGGCTCGGGGCTCAGCACACTGCCCCTACAGGCCTCTACACATACAAGCACTACAAAGACAGACGCAAGTACAGATACCTTCTCCTCCAATGAGACTCACTCCCACTTAAACTCCCCTGTTAGCAGCCCTGTTGGCCGGCTCCTGGGGGCCGCTGCTCGCTGCTAGGGCCGCTGCTCGGCTGGGAGGCCTCTTTTATAGGCCCCCTAATCAGCCAAGCTCCGCCCCCTAATCAGGGCGGAGCCCCTACTCA